>NC_046973.1:19389420-19411920 GCF_009769545.1 Cyclopterus lumpus
CAAGAATCCAGTGTCATCCACCAACCAGGAAGCTCTGGACATGCTCCAGGGTAAAAATGAGAAGCTGAAGACCGACCTGTGGAAAGCCAAGCAGAAGGTGAAGGCTGCGAATGAGATGATGGCCAACCAAGAGCTGGAGTTCTCCAACCGCATGGTCAACGAGAGGGCTGAAATACAGAGACTCGCCATTGAAATAAAAGACATGGGACACGCCCTGAAGGATAACAAGAATCCACAGAGTTGGATGGTTCTTATCAAGCAGAAGGTGACCGCTGTAAATGACATGATGGCCAAAAAAGAGCTGGAGTTCTCCAACCGCCTGGCCCTCGAGAGGGCTGAAATACAGAGACTCGCGATTGAAAATAAGAATATGGCCGAAGCTCTGAAAAATACCAGGAATCCAGGGTCATCCACCTACCAGCAAGCTCTGGAGATCCTGCAGGGTAAAAATGAAAGACTGAAGACCGACCTGTGGAAGGCAAAGCAGAAAGTGAAGACTATGAATGAGGCGAATGTCGACCCCAACAGCCTGGTCGTCGAGAGGGCTGAAACAAAGAGACCCACCATTGGAAATCAGGACATGGCTGAAGCCCTGAAAAATACCTGGAATCCAGTGACATCCACCAACATGTATCCTAAGTACGTCCAGCCGGGTAACACTGGGAGGCTGAAGGCTGACCTGTGGAAGGCCAACCGCAAGTTGAAGGACACTAAAGACCAAACAGACGAAGCTATGGAAATTGAGCGTCGCCGTTACCAAGCACTGGAAACATCCCAGAGCTGCACTCTTGCCAAGCAGGAGCAGCAAGAACAAGAACACAAGGACTTCATTGCTGTTCTAAAGGAAACATTTGAAGAACAGCTAAAGAGGGATCATCTCCAATGGCAGCAGGAGAAAGACTCCTTTGAGGTCCAGCTCGCAAACCAAAAGGAGGAAAACAGAAACCTCGCGGATGCTGTGACCCAGGCTGAGCATCTGGTGAAGCTCCAGAACATGACGTGTCAGAAGGAAAACACCTCCATCCTTGAGGCCACACAGAGCGTCCAGCAGACTCTGGAGGAAGAGAAAGAGCATCTGGAGGACGAAGAAGAGCATCTGGAGGACGAAGAAGAGGATCTGGAGGACGAGGAAGAGAAGCTGCAGATCCAGGCGCGGTTTGAAGACATCCAAATCGCGCTCTCCAACAGACCGCACAGGAGAAAGTGGTACCAACGCTTGTTCTCATGTTGCAGAGGTCAACAGTGAGGAACAAGTGTCCAGCTGAATGGACGGTGCTCCATTCAGCCAAAGAAAGTATTTAAAAGCGGTTCAGGAAACTACTTTTATCAACACCCACCATGCAGAATTATAGAGCCCGTGACGGTGCTCCATTAAGCCGAAGAAAGTATTTAAAAGCGGTTCAGGAAAACACTTTTATTAACGCCCAGCATGCAGAATTGTAGAGCCCGTGACGGTGCTCCATTCAGCCGAAGAAAGTATTTAAAAGCGGTTCAGGAAACCTCTTTTATCAACGCCCAGCATGCAGAATTATAGAGCCCGTGACGGTGCTCCATTTGGCCCAAGAAAGTGTTTAAAAGCGGTTCAGGAAACCAGAGGTATGCGGGTATACAAATTTTTACCTCAGGGAGTTGGACGCCCCTGCCTTGCATAGTTTGAAAACCACTGCCTTGCTGTACAGATTCTTGATAGAGGTCCGCGCTGCTCGACTCCGTCTTCTGTCGACAGTGAAAAGTCACCTAGGAAACAAACAGAAACTGACAATTGCCCAATGGAACGTCAGGACACTTCTCGACCGAGAGGCAGCCGACATCATCATTGTTATTTTCATTTGTACTTTTTAAATAAAAAATCCTTTTTGGATTTAAAAATAACCCATGTGTGTATGTGTGAATTTGATTGGAACCTGTGATTTGTAAATGTCTTATTTTATAATTGTTTTACCTAAGAAAATATTTGATATCTTTTGAAAAGATAACTGCACATCATATTTGAACATTACTTCACCTTGACATCCATTACTGGTGGGAAAAAGAAATATGTCCAATATTATTAGTTAGCTGTTAACATATTATATTCTAGCTAGTGTTAGCTTATGTTATTTAGGTCAATTCTAGCTAACAGTAGCTAGGTCAACATGACATTCTATTCTAGATAGCTAATGTTAGCTAATGTCAGCTAGGTCAACAAAATACAACTTGAAATAGAACTGTATACTGTGTACTTGATCAACTGATTGAAAATATTATTTAGATCTTCTTTATTCGACGTGTTTGAGTGTGTCTTGTCGTGGTCATTTCATATTTACAGCTGTTCCCGTGTAGAGAAGTCGAGAGCACGTCCTCTAATGTTGGCACAATGATGAACACATCAGGTGCATTATGAACACAGACACAATAAAGTTGCCTTTTCCAGTGTTGACGGCGTTTGGGTCCAGTGTCCTGCAGCTGCGCACAGAACAAACCGACCAAGGATGGACCCAGCCTACAACCCCTTCGAAGGGACCCGCTTGGCCTATGGGGGCCCTCGTAGCCTCCAGAAGGGGAACTACAACCCCCATAGGGTCTCGGCACCAGACCCCTTCAACGAGACCCGTTGGGCTTATGGGGGGCCTCGTAGCCCCAGGGGCAGAGGTCACGCAGGCCCAGCCCCGGAGTGGGGGGCGCAAACCTCCGGACCGCGTCGGTGGAGGGTTCCGGCTGCCGCCTCTGTGCCGCAGACCACTCCGGTTCCCGCAGTCGCCTCCGTGCTGCAGCCCTCGCCTGTTCCTGTTGCCGCCTCCGTGTTCCGGCCAACCCCAACTTCCTGTGACCTGTCGGACTTCCGGCCGGCCCTTGCTTCCCTTGCTTTGTCCCAGGACGCTCTCCGGGACATGATGGAGTCCCTCCGAGCGTTAAACATGGTCCTGCATCGGCCGCAGTCCACGCCGGTTCCTGCTGATGCTGCGCCGCAGTCCACGCCGGTTCCTGCCGATGCTGCGCCGCAGTCCACGCCGCAGTTTTGTGTCCCGTCGGCGCCCCGACAGTGAAAAGTCACCTAGGAAACAAACAGAAACTGACAATTGCCCAATGGAACGTCAGGACACTTCTCGACCGAGAGGCAGCTGACATCATCATTGTTGTTTTCATTTGTACTTTTTAAATAAAAAATCCTTCTTGGATTTAAAAATAACCCATGTGTGTAAGTGTGAATTTGATTGGAACCTGTGATTTGTAAATGTCTTATTTTATAATTGTTTTACCTAAGAAAATATTTGATATCTTTTGAAAAGATAACTGCACATCATATTTGAACATTACTTCACCTTGACATCCATTACTGGTGGGAAAAAGAAATATGTCCAATATTATTAGTTAGCCGGTAACATATTATATTCTAGCTAATGTTAGCTTATGTTATTTAGGTCAATTCTAGCTAACAGTAGCTAGGTCAACATGACATTCTATTCTAGATAGCTAATGTTAGCTAATGTCAGCTAGGTCAACAAAATACAACTTGAAATAGAACTGTATACTGTGTACTTGATCAACCGATTGAAAATATTATTTAGATCTTCTTTATTCGACGTGTTTGAGTGTGGCTTGTCGCGGTCATTTCATATTTACAGCTGTTCCCGTGTAGAGAAGTCGAGTGTCAGGATCTGTAGTGTTGTGTCGTGTGTCGTGTTTCCTGTTTTATTTTGAAGTCCTTGTCTCTCGTGTCCTCCGTTTCTCTGCACTTCCTGTTCCAAAGGACCAGGCGTTTGGGTGCTGTTGGTAATTGGTGTTCTAGCTACCAGCTGGCAGGACAGGGTCAGAGACATGCCTCTGGATCTCCTGCGTCTGCGTCTCCAGGGAGGTTGAAGCGCTGGCTGACACGCAGCAGTCCAGGAAGCGGTTTGGCCCCTGAAAAGTGAGGAGCGGCGAGGTCCACAGAGGACAGGTGTGGCGGGTCGGCGTCCGGCGACATGGACACTGGTGAGTTGTAATAGGTTATTTTGATTTGCACATGCACATAAAGGTAGTCTTATGTTTTATAATAATACATAATGGAAGTTATGATAATTAATAGGGAGTATTAATAGAGAATATTCTGCAGAAATATATTGTAAAGCATGACATGATCATTAGTCTATTATTGTAACTGTTGATAAATGTATGCATTATAATTGTATGATGCATGAGAATGAATGATATAGTTTATTGTTTAGAAATGTTGTTAAAATTGAAAGCGGGGTGGGAACCCGTGACGTTTTATTCTGAAGAGAAACTTCTCGAAGTTTGTTCCCCACCCAGAGGGTCGTTGTTAGTTAGCTAGTAGCAGGCTAACACAGTGCTAACCTGCATCCTGTTGAGATGCATTCAGGTGCAGATGTAGTGCAGGTTGAGGAAGCAGCAGCTGGACCACCAGGGCTCCAGGTGAGGTCTTACTCATGGCATGTTGTTAAGAATGACCACTTGACCATTAGCAAGGAAACTGAAGGACGTTTGGGGAATCTGACCTCATGTCAGCACTTTTGGATTGTGAATTATGTGATGTTGAATAAAAAAAACAAGGCTGTTCCATAAAACCTGAACCTATTACCTAAATATTCTAAATTGCTTTCAATATAAATACATATACTACTCATAAGGTCTACATGTATTCATTAAGGCATTATTTTTGAAGGTTAGGAGCAGAAGGCGAGGAGCTAGTCCCTCGATAGGATCATCATCTGTTGTCTGGAAGGTTTTTGGATTTAGGGCAAGTGATGTTAACCAAGAACAAATCACGTGCACCGAGTGCGTTAGAGTTGTGTCTGCGCCGCATAGCAACACAACTAACGTGTTCAACCACCTGAACAATCACCACAAACCACAGTGCGACGAATGCATGAAGGCTAAAGCTAACAGCACCTCACTGGACCTCCGTCCATGTCCAACGGCAACACAGAAAACCATAAACGAGACCCTGCATAGCGCGACAGCGTATCCATCCGCCTCCCAAAGGCAAGCCCTTTATTTTGGGTAAACATTTCATTTATATTTTGCTTTAGGTGAATAAGAACCGTATAGGTTTTATTGTGATGCAAAGATGTGTACATTACTGGAACGTAGCACAACATGTGAAAGTGAAAGCAGAGTTCTTGTTCATTTAAACGTGAACGAACAATAAAAAGATGTTGTCCCTAAGATTAATGAATAATCGTGATCTCAATATTGATCTAAATAATCGTGATTATGATTTTGGCCATAATCGAGCAGCCCTAGTGTCTGTGCGGTCAAATGAAGCCCGGCGTGTACACGGCCTGGAATAATATTTCAATCAATGTCCTCTTGTGTCTGCAGGTGTATGACATCGCGTTCAGCCGAGCAGGAGGCGGCAGAGATATGTTTGCCTCTGTGGGGGCCGGTGGGTCCGTCCGCATGTTTGACCTCCGGCACCTGGAGCACAGTGCCATCATCTATGAAGACCCCCAGCACCACCCGCTGCTCCGCCTTTGCTGGAACAAGCAGGACCCCAACTACTTGGCTACAATGGCCATGGACGGCATGGAGGGCAGTCTGCTGTAGATTCTCTCAGCCTGTCGGTAGCCATGTTTCTCTCCAACGGTTCTGCGTTGAAATTGAAACATTGGTCAGCCAAAGAAGCTTTTTCTTTTCTTTTCTTTTTTATATGAATTCAGAAAGGATTGTGTTTGTTTTTTTTCTTCCTTCTGTCTGGCATGAAATATTTGTTTCTTGACACTTAACCAATGTTTGACATCGCTACTTTATTTGATCGGCGGTCATCCTGGATGTACGTGTGCCTTGCACCCCGGTGGCTCGGCTGAACAACCATCGCGCTGGTGTCAACGGCATCGCCTGGGCCCCCCACTCGTCATGTCACATCTGCACTGCAGGTAAAGGCCCCTACGGATTGTGGGATATAATAAGGGGGAAAAACAGAGGCTGGAAAAGACGCACGTTAAACTCATCATTCACCTCGGCCTTTTTTTGATTGACGACCAAAATGTCTTTGAAGATAGAGACCTTGAGGCCTAACTTTATCTGTAATCGGCTGCATTTTCCTGCTCTCTCAGCCTGAAATAACTCTTTTAATGTCCTCTTTGCGTGTCTTGTTTCCTTAGCCGACGACCACCAGGCTCTGATCTGGGACGTCCAGCAGATGCCACGAGCCATTGAGGATCCCATCCTGGCCTACACTTCTGAAGGGGAGGTCAACAACGTGCAGTGGGCGTCCACGCAGCCGGACTGGATCGCCATCTGCTACAACAACTGCTTGGAGATCCTGCGTGTCTAAAACCACCAACACTTGTGTGGAGAAGAGGAACTCCTTCTTGTTTCAGATTTCGGACTTGGTTTTTTAGTCTTCGTCCAACTGCTTTCAAGACAAGGATGAGGTCGCGAGTGAACTTTCCGAGCGTGTTTGGAGTGTCGCACACCAACCCCACGATAACCCAGTTTACATTCTGTCCCATGTCTCTACTCCGTTGTCCTTCTATTAAACGTATGAAGCTCTTATTTATTTTGCTCACACCGCAGGGTTCAGAAGCTTTGAAAATCCAAGCGGCTGTGTATGAAAATCCGATTTATTTGTATGCCTCTCGTGTCATTTCAGCCAGTTGTGAGACTATCAGGAAGGGTTAAGATGTCGGGTGCCTCATCTTTTTGAGTTGTAAAGGTTGAAACAAACTGCTGAAGATGACCTCTCTGGGAAGATGTCTTCTTGTGGACTCGTACCATGTTATTGATGATTTCAAAGGTCAGTCTACGATGGTCCCTGTAAGAGTTTTTTTCAAACGGGTGTTTGTCCAGTTTTATAAATGGTCAGATAACCTGAGAGGGATTCGTATTCTGTCCTCATATGATGCGTTTTAGTTTGGCTGGTGACGCTGTGAGGCCGCCACGTCCAGCATCACTCGGAACCTCCCGGAGCAGTGTCGCCCCCGCCCCCCCTATGAACTCCCCACTTATTCTCTTCTTTATTTGTTTTGTGCTTTTGAAAGCTGCATTTTCTTTTGTGTTTTTAGAGTTGTGAAGATGGGAGGAGCGTGAAACAACTTCCTGGCTGAGTCTGCCTCTCTTGTTGTTGTTTCCCAGTAATTAAAGGGTCATGTCCTTGTAGCATGCCATTACAAGGCAACAATGTACATACATATAAATATATCAACTAGAGATGTTGGTAAGACAAGTGTTCATGTTGTAGCTTTTTCATTAAGTTTATTATCTCAATGTCTTACTGTGCAATAACAGCATGGAAATGCCATAAACATTATTGTATGGCAAATTCTATTAGCACCCAGGTGACAGAAACCAAAAAGGCAGGTTGCACCTGACCCAGGCACACAACAGATACTGTGTGTATATCTTCTTCTTTTTTTAACTACTATTTTATATATATATATATATATATATATATACACACACATATATATATATATATATATATATATATATATATATATATATACACACACATATATATATACACACACATATATATATATATATACACACACACATATATATATATAAATATATACATACACACACACAATATATATATATGTATATATATACACATACATATATACATACACAAACAATATATATATATATATAAATTAAAAAAACACTAGAAAAAGCAATTCTGGATTTTCTACCAAAACCATTTAAAAAGCTGTAAAATTAGTATTATCAATAGAGAGGAAAGACTGAGCCGAAAGCGCTGATATATTTGTTATCTTTGTGGAGTAACTGTAACCCAGGCAACTCTGAAGCCTCTGATGTCTATGGCGATACAAACACACGCGCGCACGTTCGCGAACGGCCATGCGCGCGCAAGCGTGACCGTTCGCGAGCGTGGCCGTTCGCGAGCGTGGCCGTTCGCGAGCCAGTCCGTGAGTCACAGATTGCCTTTGATTGGCTCAATGACGTCACGATTGTTCTGCCAAAGGTTTAAGTAGAAGCCAAAGCAGTTCTGTGCACTTTCTTTCGTACAGCAACAAATTTGACAACATTTTCAGAGTTTCAGTGAAAAACGTTAGCAAATTTTACTCAATGCATTTTGGAACAGATAAGAATTCAAGCACATTTCATTCAATGCATTTTTCTGCAGACAAAAACTTTAGCAAATTTGACTCAATGCATTTTGGAACATATACAAATTTAAGCACATTTCATTCAATGCATTTTTCTGCAGAGAAAAACATTAGCAATTTTTATTCAATGCATTTTGGTACGGAGAAAAATCTGACTATCCCGATGGCAAACACACAGAAGAAGACACGCCAAGGACCGAAGTCAGTAAACATGAAGATGCAGCTGGGAAATAAGGTGGAAGCGCATTCTTTGGATGATTTCAAGAAATTTAATGGAGATTTGCAGAAGGCGATTTGTAGCCTTAAAGCCCAGCTGTGGGAGGCTAAAAAGGGACAGTCTCCAGCCCAGGTTAAACAGCTGCAGGAGGACTTGGAGCAGAAGACCTGCATCATCCATGAGCTGAACATCCAGTTAGAAAACACCAGAGAAAAAGAAGCAGAGCACTGCCAGATGATGGCGGTGGTGAAAACCAACACCGAGCTCGAGCTGGAAACACAGAGACTCGCCCTTGAAAATAAGAAGATGGCCGAAGCCCTGAAAAATACCAGGAATCCAGGGTCATCCACCAACCAGGAAGCTCTGGACATGCTCCAGGGTAAAAATGAAAGACTGAAGACCGACCTGTGGAAGGCAAAGCAGAAGGTGAAGGCTATGAATGAGGCGAATGTCGACCCCAAGGTCGAGTTCTCCAACAGCCTGGTCCTCGAGAGGGCTGAAACACAGAGACTCGCCCTTGAAAATAAGAAGATGGCCGAAGCCCTGAAAAATACCAAGAATCCAGTGTCATCCACCAACCAGGAAGCTCTGGACATGCTCCAGGGTAAAAATGAGAAGCTGAAGACCGACCTGTGGAAAGCCAAGCAGAAGGTGAAGGCTGCGAATGAGATGATGGCCAACCAAGAGCTGGAATTCTCCAACCGCATGGTCAACGAGAGGGCTGAAATACAGAGACTCGCCATTGAAATAAAAGACATGGGACACGCCCTGAAGGATAACAAGAATCCACAGAGTTGGATGGTTCTTATCAAGCAGAAGGTGACCGCTGTAAATGACATGATGGCCAAAAAAGAGCTGGAGTTCTCCAACCGCCTGGCCCTCGAGAGGGCTGAAATACAGAGACTCGCGATTGAAAATAAGAATATGGCCGAAGCTCTGAAAAATACCAGGAATCCAGGGTCATCCACCTACCAGCAAGCTCTGGAGATCCTCCAGGGTAAAAATGAAAGACTGAAGACCGACCTGTGGAAGGCAAAGCAGAAAGTGAAGACTATGAATGAGGCGAATGTCGACCCCAACAGCCTGGTCGTCGAGAGGGCTGAAACAAAGAGACCCACCATTGGAAATCAGGACATGGCTGAAGCCCTGAAAAATACCTGGAATCCAGTGACATCCACCAACATGTATCCTAAGTACGTCCAGCCGGGTAACACTGGGAGGCTGAAGGCTGACCTGTGGAAGGCCAACCGCAAGTTGAAGGACACTAAAGACCAAACAGACGAAGCTATGGAAATTGAGCGTCGCCGTTACCAAGCACTGGAAACATCCCAGAGCTGCACTCTTGCCAAGCAGGAGCAGCAAGAACAAGAACACAAGGACTTCATTGCTGTTCTAAAGGAAACATTTGAAGAACAGCTAAAGAGGGATCATCTCCAATGGCAGCAGGAGAAAGACTCCTTTGAGGTCCAGCTCGCAAACCAAAAGGAGGAAAACAGAAACCTCGCGGATGCTGTGACCCAGGCTGAGCATCTGGTGAAGCTCCAGAACATGACGTGTCAGAAGGAAAACACCTCCATCCTTGAGGCCACACAGAGCGTCCAGCAGACTCTGGAGGAAGAGAAAGAGCATCTGGAGGACGAAGAAGAGCATCTGGAGGACGAAGAAGAGGATCTGGAGGACGAGGAAGAGAAGCTGCAGATCCAGGCGCGGTTTGAAGACATCCAAATCGCGCTCTCCAACAGACCGCACAGGAGAAAGTGGTACCAACGCTTGTTCTCATGTTGCAGAGGTCAACAGTGAGGAACAAGTGTCCAGCTGAATGGACGGTGCTCCATTCAGCCAAAGAAAGTATTTAAAAGCGGTTCAGGAAACTACTTTTATCAACACCCACCATGCAGAATTATAGAGCCCGTGACGGTGCTCCATTAAGCCGAAGAAAGTATTTAAAAGCGGTTCAGGAAAACACTTTTATTAACGCCCAGCATGCAGAATTGTAGAGCCCGTGACGGTGCTCCATTCAGCCGAAGAAAGTATTTAAAAGCGGTTCAGGAAACCTCTTTTATCAACGCCCAGCATGCAGAATTATAGAGCCCGTGACGGTGCTCCATTTGGCCCAAGAAAGTGTTTAAAAGCGGTTCAGGAAACCAGAGGTATGCGGGTATACAAATTTTTACCTCAGGGAGTTGGACGCCCCTGCCTTGCATAGTTTGAAAACCACTGCCTTGCTGTACAGATTCTTGATAGAGGTCCGCGCTGCTCGACTCCGTCTTCTGTCGACAGTGAAAAGTCACCTAGGAAACAAACAGAAACTGACAATTGCCCAATGGAACGTCAGGACACTTCTCGACCGAGAGGCAGCCGACATCATCATTGTTATTTTCATTTGTACTTTTTAAATAAAAAATCCTTCTTGGATTTAAAAATAACCCATGTGTGTAAGTGTGAATTTGATTGGAACCTGTTATTTGTAAATGTCTTATTTTGTAATTGTTTTACCTAAGAAAATATTTGATATCTTTTGAAAAGATAACTGCACATCATATTTGAACATTACTTCACCTTGACATCCATTACTGGTGGGAAAAAGAAATATGTCCAATATCATTAGTTAGCTGTTAACATATTATATTCTAGCTAATGTTAGCTTATGTTATTTAGGTCAATTCTAGCTAACAGTAGCTAGGTCAACATGACATTCTATTCTAGATAGCTAATGTTAGCTAATGTCAGCTAGGTCAACAAAATACAACTTGAAATAGAACTGTATACTGTGTACTTGATCAACCGATTGAAAATATTATTTAGATCTTCTTTATTCGACGTGTTTTAGTGTGGCTTGTCGCGGTCATTTCATATTTACAGCTGTTCCCGTGTAGAGAAGTCGAGTGTCAGGATCTGTAGTGTTGTGTCGTGTGTCGTGTTTCCTGTTTTATTTTGAAGTCCTTGTCTCTCGTGTCCTCCGTTTCTCTGCACTTCCTGTTCCAAAGGACCAGGCGTTTGGGTGCTGTTGGTAATTGGTGTTCTAGCTACCAGCTGGCAGGACAGGGTCAGAGACATGCCTCTGGATCTCCTGCGTCTGCGTCTCCAGGGAGGTTGAAGCGCTGGCTGACACGCAGCAGTCCAGGAAGCGGTTTGGCCCCTGAAAAGTGAGGAGCGGCGAGGTCCACAGAGGACAGGTGTGGCGGGTCGGCGTCCGGCGACATGGACACTGGTGAGTTGTAATAGGTTATTTTGATTTGCACATGCACATAAAGGTAGTCTTATGTTTTATAATAATACATAATGGAAGTTATGATAATTAATAGGGAGTATTAATAGAGAATATTCTGCAGAAATATATTGTAAAGCATGAGATGATCATTAGTCTATTATTGTAACTGTTGATACATGTATGCATTATAATTGTATGATGCATGAGAATGAATGATATAGTTTATTGTTTAGAAATGTTGTTAAAATTAAAAGCGGGGTGGGAACCCGTGACGTTTTATTCTGAAGAGAAACTTCTCGAAGTTTGTTCCCCACCCAGAGGGTCGTTGTTAGTTAGCTAGTAGCAGGCTAACACAGTGCTAACCTGCATCCTGTTGAGATGCATTCAGGTGCAGATGTAGTGCAGGTTGAGGCAGCAGCAGCTGGACCACCAGGGCTCCAGGTGAGGTCTTACTCATGGCATGTTGTTAAGAATGACCACTTGACCATTAGCAAGGAAACTGAAGGACGTTTGGGGAATCTGAACTCATGTCAGCACTTTTGGATTGTGAATTATGTGATGTTGAATAAAAAAAACAAGGCTGTTCCATAAAACCTGAACCTATTACCTAAATATTCTAAATTGCTTTCAATATAAATACATATACTACTCATAAGGTCTACATGTATTCATTAAGGCATTATTTTTGAAGGTTAGGAGCAGAAGGCGAGGAGCTAGTCCCTCGATAGGATCATCATCTGTTGTCTGGAAGGTTTTTGGATTTAGGGCAAGTGATGTTAACCAAGAACAAATCACGTGCACCGAGTGCGTTAGAGTTGTGTCTGCGCCGCATAGCAACACAACTAACGTGTTCAACCACCTGAACAATCACCACAAACCACAGTGCGACGAATGCATGAAGACTAAAGCTAACAGCACCTCACTGGACCTCCGTCCATGTCCAACGGCAACACAGAAAACCATAAACGAGACCCTGCATAGCGCGACAGCGTATCCATCCGCTTCCCAAAGGCAAGCCCTTTATTTTGGGTAAACATTTCATTTATATTTTGCTTTAGGTGAATAAGAACCGTATAGGTTTATTGTGATGCAAAGATGTGTACATTACTGGAACGTAGCACAACATGTGAAAGTGAAAGCAGAGTTCTTGTTCATTTAAACGTGAACGAACAATAAAAAGATGTTGTCCCTAAGATTAATGAATAATCGTGATCTCAATATTGATCTAAATAATCGTGATTATGATTTTGGCCATAATCGAGCAGCCCTAGTGTCTGTGCGGTCAAATGAAGCCCGGCGTGTACACGGCCTGGAATAATATTTCAATCAATGTCCTCTTGTGTCTGCAGGTGTATGACATCGCGTTCAGCCGAGCAGGAGGCGGCAGAGATATGTTTGCCTCTGTGGGGGCCGGTGGGTCCGTCCGCATGTTTGACCTCCGGCACCTGGAGCACAGTGCCATCATCTATGAAGACCCCCAGCACCACCCGCTGCTCCGCCTTTGCTGGAACAAGCAGGACCCCAACTACTTGGCTACAATGGCCATGGACGGCATGGAGGGCAGTCTGCTGTAGATTCTCTCAGCCTGTCGGTAGCCATGTTTCTCTCCAACGGTTCTGCGTTGAAATTGAAACATTGGTCAGCCAAAGAAGCTTTTTCTTTTTTCCTTTTTATATGAATTCAGAAAGGATTGTGTTTGTTTTTTTTCTTCCTTCTGTCTGGCATGAAATATTTGTTTCCTGACACTTAACCAATGTTTGACATCGCTACTTTATTTGATCGGCGGTCATCCTGGATGTACGTGTGCCTTGCACCCCGGTGGCTCGGCTGAACAACCATCGCGCTGGTGTCAACGGCATCGCCTGGGCCCCCCACTCGTCATGTCACATCTGCACTGCAGGTAAAGGCCCCCACGGATTGTGGGATATAATAAGGGGGAAAAACAGAGGCTGGAAAAGACGCACGTTAAACTCATCATTCACCTCTGCCTTTTTTTGATTGACGACCAAAATGTCTTTGAAGATAGAGACCTTGAGGCCTAACTTTATCTGTAATCGGCTGCATTTTCCTGCTCTCTCAGCCTGAAATAACTCTTTTAATGTCCTCTTTGCGTGTCTTGTTTCCTTAGCCGACGACCACCAGGCTCTGATCTGGGACGTCCAGCAGATGCCACGAGCCATTGAGGATCCCATCCTGGCCTACACTTCTGAAGGGGAGGTCAACAACGTGCAGTGGGCGTCCACGCAGCCGGACTGGATCGCCATCTGCAACAACAACTGCTTGGAGATCCTGCGTGTCTAAAACCACCAACACTTGTGTGGAGAAGAGGAACTCCTTCTTGTTTCAGATTTCGGACTTGGTTTTTTAGTCTTCGTCCCACTGCTTTCAAGACAAGGATGAGGTCGCGAGTGAACTTTCCGAGCGTGTTTGGAGTGTTGCACACCAACCCCACGATAACCCAGTTTACATTCTGTCCCATGTCTCTACTCCGTTGTCCTTCTATTAAACGTATGAAGCTCTTATTTATGTTGCTCACACGGCAGGGTTCAGAAGCTTTGACAATCCGAGCGGCTGTGTATGAAAATCCGATTTATTTGTATGCCTCTCGGTGTCATTTCAGCCAGTTGTGAGACTATCAGGAAGGGTTAAGATGTCGGGTGCCTCATCTTTTTGAATTGTAAAGGTTGAAACAAACTGCTGAAGATGACCTCTCTGGGAAGATGTCTTCTTGTGGACTCGTACCATGTTATTGATGATTTCAAAGGTCAGTCTACGATGGTCCCTGTAAGAGTTTTTTTCAAACGGGTGTTTGTCCAGTTTTATAAATGGTCAGATAACCTGAGAGGGATTCGTATTCTGTCCTCATATGATGCGTTTTAGTTTGGCTGGTGACGCTGTGAGGCCGCCACGTCCAGCATCACTCGGAACCTCCCGGAGCAGTGTCGCCCCCGCCCCCCCTATGAACTCCCCACTTATTCTCTTCTTTATTTGTTTTGTGCTTTTGAAAGCTGCATTTTCTTTTGTGTTTTTAGAGTTGTGAAGATGGGAGGAGCGTGAAACAACTTCCTGGCTGAGTCTGCCTCTCTTGTTGTTGTTTCCCAGTAATTAAAGGGTCATGTCCTTGTAGCATGCCATTACAAGGCAACAATGTACATACATATAAATATATCAACTAGAGATGTTGGTAAGACAAGTGTTCATGTTGTAGCTTTTTCATTAAGTTTATTATCTCAATGTCTTACTGTGCAATAACAGCATGGAAATGCCATAAACATTATTGTATGGCAAATTCTATTAGCACCCAGGTGACAGAAACCAAAAAGGCAGGTTGCACCTGACCCAGGCACACAACAGATACTGTGTGTATATCTTCTTCTTTTTTTAACTACTATTTTATATATATATATATATATATATACACACACATATATATATATACACACACACATATATATATATATACACACACATATATATATATATATATATACACACATATATATATATACACACACACACATATATATACACACATATATATATATGTATATATACACACACACACAAACAATATATATATATACACATACATATATACACACACACATATATATGTATATATACATATATATATATATATACACACACATATATATATATAAATATATACATACACACACAATATATATATATGTATATATATACACATACATATATACATACACAAACAATATATATATATATATAAATTAAAAAAACACTAGAAAAAGCAATTCTGGATTTTCTACCAAAACCATTTAAAAAGCTGTAAAATTAGTATTATCAATAGAGAGGAAAGACTGAGCCGAAAGCGCTGATATATTTGTTATCTTTGTGGAGTAACTGTAACCCAGGCAACTCTGAAGCCTCTGATGTCTATGGCGATACAAACACACGCGCGCACGTTCGCTAACGGCCATGCGCGCGCAAGCGTGACCGTTCGCGAGCGTGGCCGTTCGCGAGCGTGGCCGTTCGCGAGCCATTCCGTGAGTCACAGATTGCCTTTGATTGGCTCAATGACGTCACGATTGTTCTGCCAAAGGTTTAAGTAGAAGCCAAAGCAGTTCTGTGCACTTTCTTTCGTACAGCAACAAATTTGACAACATTTTCAGAGTTTCAGTGAAAAACGTTAGCAAATTTTACTCAATGCATTTTGGAACAGATAAGAATTCAAGCACATTTCATTCAATGCATTTTTCTGCAGACAAAAACTTTAGCAAATTTGACTCAATGCATTTTGGAACATATACAAATTTAAGCACATTTCATTCAATGCATTTTACTGCAGAGAAAAACATTAGCAATTTTTATTCAATGCATTTTGGTACGGAGAAAAATCTGACTATCCCGATGGCAAACACACAGAAGAAGACACGCCAAGGACCGAAGTCAGTAAACATGAAGATGCAGCTGGGAAATAAGGTGGAAGCGCATTCTTTGGATGATTTCAAGAAATTTAATGGAGATTTGCAGAAGGCGATTTGTAGCCTTAAAGCCCAGCTGTGGGAGGCTAAAAAGGGACAGTCTCCAGCCCAGGTTAAACAGCTGCAGGAGGACTTGGAGCAGAAGACCTGCATCATCCATGAGCTGAACATCCAGTTAGAAAACACCAGAGAAAAAGAAGCAGAGCACTGCCAGATGATGGCGGTGGTGAAAACCAACACCGAGCTCGAGCTGGAAACACAGAGACTCGTCCTTGAAAATAAGAAGATGGCCGAAGCCCTGAAAAATACCAGGAATCCAGGGTCATCCACAAACCAAGAAGCTCTGGACATGCTCCAGGGTAAAAATGAAAGACTGAAGACCGACCTGTGGAAGGCAAAGCAGAAGGTGAAGGCTATGAATGAGGCGAATGTCGACCCCAAGGTCGAGTTCTCCAACAGCCTGGTCCTCGAGAGGGCTGAAACACAGAGACTCGCCCTTGAAAATAAGAAGATGGCCGAAGCCCTGAAAAATACCAAGAATCCAGTGTCATCCACCAACCAGGAAGCTCTGGACATGCTCCAGGGTAAAAATGAGAAGCTGAAGACCGACCTGTGGAAAGCCAAGCAGAAGGTGAAGGCTGCGAATGAGATGATGGCCAACCAAGAGCTGGAGTTCTCCAACCGCATGGTCAACGAGAGGGCTGAAATACAGAGACTCGCCATTGAAATAAAAGACATGGGACACGCCCTGAAGGATAACAAGAATCCACAGAGTTGGATGGTTCTTATCAAGCAGAAGGTGACCGCTGTAAATGACATGATGGCCAAAAAAGAGCTGGAGTTCTCCAACCGCCTGGCCCTCGAGAGGGCTGAAATACAGAGACTCGCGATTGAAAATAAGAATATGGCCGAAGCTCTGAAAAATACCAGGAATCCAGGGTCATCCACCTACCAGCAAGCTCTGGAGATCCTGCAGGGTAAAAATGAAAGACTGAAGACCGACCTGTGGAAGGCAAAGCAGAAAGTGAAGACTATGAATGAGGCGAATGTCGACCCCAACAGCCTGGTCGTCGAGAGGGCTGAAACAAAGAGACCCACCATTGGAAATCAGGACATGGCTGAAGCCCTGAAAAATACCTGGAATCCAGTGACATCCACCAACATGTATCCTAAGTACGTCCAGCCGGGTAACACTGGGAGGCTGAAGGCTGACCTGTGGAAGGCCAACCGCAAGTTGAAGGACACTAAAGACCAAACAGACGAAGCTATGGAAATTGAGCGTCGCCGTTACCAAGCACTGGAAACATCCCAGAGCTGCACTCTTGCCAAGCAGGAGCAGCAAGAACAAGAACACAAGGACTTCATTGCTGTTCTAAAGGAAACATTTGAAGAACAGCTAAAGAGGGATCATCTCCAATGGCAGCAGGAGAAAGACTCCTTTGAGGTCCAGCTCGCAAACCAAAAGGAGGAAAACAGAAACCTCGCGGATGCTGTGACCCAGGCTGAGCATCTGGTGAAGCTCCAGAACATGACGTGTCAGAAGGAAAACACCTCCATCCTTGAGGCCACACAGAGCGTCCAGCAGACTCTGGAGGAAGAGAAAGAGCATCTGGAGGACGAAGAAGAACATCTGGAGGACGAAGAAGAGGATCTGGAGGACGAGGAAGAGAAGCTGCAAATCCAGGCGCGGTTTGAAGACATCCAAATCGCGCTCTCCAACAGACCGCACAGGAGAAAGTGGTACCAACGCTTGTTCTCATGTTGCAGAGGTCAACAGTGAGGAACAAGTGTCCAGCTGAATGGACGGTGCTCCATTCAGCCGAAGAAAGTATTTAAAAGCGGTTCAGGAAACTACTTTTATCAACACCCACCATGCAGAATTATAGAGCCCGTGACGGTGCTCCATTAAGCCGAAGAAAGTATTTAAAAGCGGTTCAGGAAAACACTTTTATTAACGCCCAGCATGCAGAATTGTAGAGCCCGTGACGGTGCTCCATTCAGCCGAAGAAAGTATTTAAAAGCGGTTCAGGAAACCTCTTTTATCAACGCCCAGCATGCAGAATTATAGAGCCCGTGACGGTGCTCCATTTGGCCCAAGAAAGTGTTTAAAAGCGGTTCAGGAAACCAGAGGTATGCGGGTATACAAATTTTTACCTCAGGGAGTTGGACGCCCCTGCCTTGCATAGTTTGAAAACCACTGCCTTGCTGTACAGATTCTTGATAGAGGTCCGCGCTGCTCGACTCCGTCTTCTGTCGACAGTGAAAAGTCACCTAGGAAACAAACAGAAACTGACAATTGCCCAATGGAACGTCAGGACACTTCTCGACCGAGAGGCAGCCGACATCATCATTGTTATTTTCATTTGTACTTTTTAAATAAAAAATCCTTTTTGGATTTAAAAATAACCCATGTGTGTAAGTGTGAATTTGATTGGAACCTGTGATTTGTAAATGTCTTATTTTATAATTGTTTTACCTAAGAAAATATTTGATATCTTTTGAAAAGATAACTGCACATCATATTTGAACATTACTTCACCTTGACATCCATTACTGGTGGGAAAAAGAAATATGTCCAATATTATTAGTTAGCTGTTAACATATTATATTCTAGCTAGTGTTAGCTTATGTTATTTAGGTCAATTCTAGCTAACAGTAGCTAGGTCAACATGACATTCTATTCTAGATAGCTAATGTTAGCTAATGTCAGCTAGGTCAACAAAATACAACTTGAAATAGAACTGTATACTGTGTACTTGATCAACTGATTGAAAATATTATTTAGATCTTCTTTATTCGACGTGTTTGAGTGTGTCTTGTCGCGGTCATTTCATATTTACAGCTGTTCCCGTGTAGAGAAGTCGAGAGCACGTCCTCTAATGTTGGCACAATGATGAACACATCAGGTGCATTATGAACACAGACACAATAAAGTTGCCTTTTCCAGTGTTGACGGCGTTTGGGTCCAGTGTCCTGCAGCTGCGCACAGAACAAACCGACCA
This sequence comes from Cyclopterus lumpus, assembly GCF_009769545.1. Lineage (NCBI taxonomy): Eukaryota > Metazoa > Chordata > Actinopteri > Perciformes > Cyclopteridae > Cyclopterus > Cyclopterus lumpus. Next base: position 19,408,374 of record NC_046973.1, read on the forward strand.
AGGATGGACCCAGCCTACAACCCCTTCGAAGGGACCCGCTTGGCCTATGGGGGCCCTCGTAGCCTCCAGAAGGGGAACTACAACCCCCATAGGGTCTCGGCACCAGACCCCTTCAACGGGACCCGTTGGGCTTATGGGGGGCCTCGTAGCCCCAGGGGCAGAGGTCACGCAGGCCCAGCCCCGGAGTGGGGGGCGCAAACCTCCGGACCGCGTCGGTGGAGGGTTCCGGCTGCCGCCTCTGTGCCGCAGACCACTCCGGTTCCCGCAGTCGCCTCCGTGCTGCAGCCCTCGCCTGTTCCTGTTGCCGCCTCCGTGTTCCGGCCAACTCCAACTTCCTGTGACCTGTCGGACTTCCGGCCGGCCCTTGCTTCCCTTGCTTTGTCCCAGGACGCTCTCCGGGACATGATGGAGTCCCTCCGAGCGTTAAACATGGTCCTGCTTCGGCCGCAGTCCACGCCGGTTCCTGTCGATGCTGCGCCGCAGTCCACGCCGGTTCCTGCCGATGCTGCGCCGCAGTCCACGCCGCAGTTTTGTGTCCCGTCGGCGCCCCGACAGTGAAAAGTCACCTAGGAAACAAAAAGAAACTGACAATTGCCCAATGGAACGTCAGGACACTTCTCGACCGAGAGGCAGCCGACATCATCATTGTTCTTTTCATTTGTACTTTTTTAATAAAAAATCCTTTTTGGATTTAAAAATAACCCATGTGTGTAGGTGTGAATTTGATTGGAACCTGTGATTTGTAAATGTCTTATTTTATAATTGTTTTACCTAAGAAAATATTTGATATCTTTTGAAAAGATAACTGCACATCATATTTGAACATTACTTCACCTTGACATCCATTACTGGTGGGAAAAAGAAATATGTCCAATATTATTAGTTAGCTGTTAACATATTATATTCTAGCTAATGTTAGCTTATGTTATTTAGGTCAATTCTAGCTAACAGTAGCTAGGTCAACATGACATTCTATTCTAGATAGCTAATGTTAGCTAATGTCAGCTAGGTCAACAAAATACAACTTGAAATAGAACTGTATACTGTGTACTTGATCAACCGATTGAAAATATTATTTAGATCTTCTTTATTCGACGTGTTTTAGTGTGGCTTGTCGCGGTCATTTCATATTTACAGCTGTTCCCGTGTAGAGAAGTCGAGTGTCAGGATCTGTAGTGTTGTGTCGTGTGTCGTGTTTCCTGTTTTATTTTGAAGTCCTTGTCTCTCGTGTCCTCCGTTTCTCTGCACTTCCTGTTCCAAAGGACCAGGCGTTTGGGTGCTGTTGGTAATTGGTGTTCTAGCTACCAGCTGGCAGGACAGGGTCAGAGACATGCCTCTGGATCTCCTGCGTCTGCGTCTCCAGGGAGGTTGAAGCGCTGGCTGACACGCAGCAGTCCAGGAAGCGGTTTGGCCCCTGAAAAGTGAGGAGCGGCGAGGTCCACAGAGGACAGGTGTGGCGGGTCGGCGTCCGGCGACATGGACACTGGTGAGTTGTAATAGGTTATTTTGATTTGCACATGCACATAAAGGTAGTCTTATGTTTTATAATAATACATAATGGAAGTTATGATAATTAATAGGGAGTATTAATAGAGAATATTCTGCAGAAATATATTGTAAAGCATGAGATGATCATTAGTCTATTATTGTAACTGTTGATAAATGTATGCATTATAATTGTATGATGCATGAGAATGAATGATATAGTTTATTGTTAGAAACGTTGTTAAAATTGAAAGCGGGGTGGGAACCCGTGACGTTTTATTCTGAAGAGAAACTTCTCGAAGTTTGTTCCCCACCCAGAGGGTCGTTGTTAGTTAGCTAGTAGCAGGCTAACACAGTGCTAACCTGCATCCTGTTGAGATGCATTCAGGTGCAGATGTAGTGCAGGTTGAGGAAGCAGCAGCTGGACCACCAGGGCTCCAGGTGAGGTCTTACTCATGGCATGTTGTTAAGAATGACCACTTGACCATTAGCAAGGAAACTGAAGGACGTTTGGGGAATCTGACCTCATGTCAGCACTTTTGGATTGTGAATTATGTGATGTTGAATAAAAAAAACAAGGCTGTTCCATAAAACCTGAACCTATTACCTAAATATTCTAAATTGCTTTCAATATAAATACATATACTACTCATAAGGTCTACATGTATTCATTAAGGCATTATTTTTGAAGGTTAGGAGCAGAAGGCGAGGAGCTAGTCCCTCGATAGGATCATCATCTGTTGTCTGGAAGGTTTTTGGATTTAGGGCAAGTGATGTTAACCAAGAACAAATCACGTGCACCGAGTGCGTTAGAGTTGTGTCTGCGCCGCATAGCAACACAACTAACGTGTTCAACCACCTGAACAATCACCACAAACCACAGTGCGACGAATGCATGAAGGCTAAAGCTAACAGCACCTCACTGGACCTCCGTCCATGTCCAACGGCAACACAGAAAACCATAAACGAGACCCTGCATAGCGCGACAGCGTATCCATCCGCCTCCCAAAGGCAAGCCCTTTATTTTGGGTAAACATTTCATTTATATTTTGCTTTAGGTGAATAAGAACCGTATAGGTTTTATTGTGATGCAAAGATGTGTACATTACTGGAACGTAGCACAACATGTGAAAGTGAAAGCAGAGTTCTTGTTCATTTAAACGTGAACGAACAATAAAAAGATGTTGTCCCTAAGATTAATGAATAATCGTGATCTCAATATTGATCTAAATAATCGTGATTATGATTTTGGCCATAATCGAGCAGCCCTAGTGTCTGTGGGGCCAAATGAAGCCCGGCGTGTACACGGCCTGGAATAATATTTCAATCAATGTCCTCTTGTGTCTGCAGGTGTATGACATCGCGTTCAGCCGAGCAGGAGGCGGCAGAGATATGTTTGCCTCTGTGGGGGCCGGTGGGTCCGTCCGCATGTTTTGACCTCCGGCACCTGGAGCACAGTGCCATCATCTATGAAGACCCCCAGCACCACCCGCTGCTCCGCCTTTGCTGGAACAAGCAGGACCCCAACTACTTGGCTACAATGGCCATGGACGGCATGGAGGGCAGTCTGCTGTAGATTCTCTCAGCCTGTCGGTAGCCATGTTTCTCTCCAACGGTTCTGCGTTGAAATTGAAACATTGGTCAGCCAAAGAAGCTTTTTCTTTTCTTTTCCTTTTTATATGAATTCAGAAAGGATTGTGTTTGTTTTTTTTCTTCCTTCTGTCTGGCATGAAATATTTGTTTCTTGACACTTAACCAATGTTTGACATCGCTACTTTATTTGATCGGCGGTCATCCTGGATGTACGTGTGCCTTGCACCCCGGTGGCTCGGCTGAACAACCATCGCGCTGGTGTCAACGGCATCGCCTGGGCCCCCCACTCGTCATGTCACATCTGCACTGCAGGTAAAGGCCCCTACGGATTGTGGGATATAATAAGGGGGAAAAACAGAGGCTGGAAAAGATGCACGTTAAACTCATCATTCACCTCGGCCTTTTTTGATTGACGACCAAAATGTCTTTGAAGATCGAGACCTTGAGGCCTTAACTTTATCTGTAATCG